>NW_028225650.1:227500-230168 GCF_052327205.1 Somniosus microcephalus | reverse complement strand
TATCCTGAGCAAGCCAAAAAAAAGCAAGAAAAACACAAGGACATAACACTAAAAAGTAACCCAGAGGTCCTCTACGTTGACTATACCACACACAAAGGGATTAAGACGAAGAACAACCTCATATTCTACACCGACTCCGTTCCCTCATGGAAGGAGACTTTACAAAAATACTACGCATACGTCTCCAGCGAAGGTATTGGCAGTGGAGGCAGACTGAAAATATGTAAAGATGGAAATCTAGATAAAAGATGACTCCCTGCTAACCATAAGCTACTACAACAAAAAAGGAAAGATCATGATACAGGGGAATGTAGGAAATCTGGACTCCTTCGAAAAGGAATTCCCCCAGTTGAAAACTAAGGCAGACACAAATAGGACCAATGGACAGGAGGCAAAAGAGAGTCGAACAGAGGATGAGGAGAGCCAAGCGGAGGAAGAAGAAGAGAGTCCAGCAGAGACACACACCTCCCTGACCATCTCCACCCCCCCCACACCTCTCAACGAAAACAAAATGATGAAAGAGAATCTGGCCAAACTAGAACTTGATTTCAACAAATACAGAGAAACACTGGCCAAGAATTTGAAGGAGGAATTCAAACAGCTAAAAACAGAACACGAGTCCACCATCCACAAGCTGAGAAAGACCATAGAGGAGCAAAGAAATGAGATCAAAGAACTCCGTACTCAACTAAACAAAACGAAGGAGACCGTAGAAAGGCTCAGCAGGCAACACAAACCTCTTAAGGTCCAAAAACCTGAGGGACACAAAAAACAACACACACAAGGACACAGAACCCGCGGATGCCACCCCACACGAAGACACACCGAAAGCCACAAACCCCGCTCCAACCAGCCCTCAGTCGAGTCATGCCCAGACTACTACTACCACCCAGTCCTCACACACAGGAACACAAAAACCGACAGATACCCCCCCAAACGAGGACACACCGAAAGCCCCAAACCCCGCTCCTGCCACACAACATATCCCAGAAACCCAGCCAACAACCAGCCACCAGGCGAGTCCTACCCAGACTACTGTTACCCAGTCTGAAAATCCAGCCCCTCAGGCGGTCCTGCTGACCGACTCCAACGGAAAGTTTCTGGACCCCCAGAGGCTGTTCCCAGACCATCAAGTCCTGAAAAAATGGTGCAGCAACACAGACCAAGCAATGAAGATCCTGAACAAAGAATCCCTTGGAAGCCCCAAATGGATTGTGATCCACACAGGCACGAACGACCTACGCACCCTACAGGAAGGCACTGCTAGGGCGGTGAGCAGGATGGCGGAAAAGGCCAGCAGGGAATTCCCCGATGCGCGGATCGTGATCTCCACACTACTGCCCAGAAAGGACACCCCAGCCTATATAATCCACAACACCAACAGGGGAGATCGACACGAGATGTTCTGTCCTCCCCAACGTCTCCCTGGCCCATCATCCAAACATCAACACAAGGGACCTCTATGACGAAATACATCTACTCAAACAGCGGATGTGGGTCTTCGCAAGAAACCTCAAACACTGCCAAAAGACGCAGCCCTCCCACCCCCTCTACCATTGGGAGCCCAAACAGGACCACCATGTCCCCCACCCCCCTATACAAAACCAACAACAGAACCGTGCTTTTATACCTGACCCAAGACCCCCCTCTAGACCACAGACTGTAGACCAAGAACTGAGAAAGATCATGATGATGCTGAACAGCCTGATAGAAAGCCAGAGAAATTATTAATAGTTATTTATCATTATCATTATTGTTATCTTATCAGTACTATTACTATTATTAGATAGATATATGTGCATGCCTCATGAAATTTATACTAAATCATCATTTAGCATTATAGAAAATAGTGTTTCCACACTCATCCCACAAAATAGGTCCATTTTATTTCGTTTTTTTGAACTATATAAATGCGTTCTTTCCACATAAGCTGCTGGAATATCCAGGGCCTCCGCTCTTCAACTTTTGGGATGAAGAGTACAGACCCTGAATTCCTAAAAGCTATAAAAGACATTGATATAATTGTGTTAACAGAAACATGGTGCCAAAAAGACGTGCCGACCCACTGTCCTCCAATGTACCATGAAATCATTGTGCCCTCAGTAAAGAACACTAAAACATGCAAGGGCAGAACCTCCGGGGGAATATTGGTGTGGTATAAGGGAGAACTGGACAAACACATCTCACCGGTAAAACAGGGAAAATCACACGTATGGCTAAAACTAGATAAAAATATAGGAATAGCAAAAAAAGATGTTTACTTATGTGCGATCTACATACCTCCAATAGAATCGCCATATTTCGAAGAGGAGTTATTTGATACTCTCCACATGGAAATCAGCCATTTCCAGGCCCAAGGAAAGGTGATAATATGTGGGGACCTAAATGCAAGGACCGGTTGTGAACCTGACTTCATAGACCCACAGGGAAACAACCATGTGTTTGGCCAGACCCCTTTAGATGTCACACCAGCCATCGCAAATCGGAACAACCTTGATCGTGAAATAAATAAAAGCGGTAGGGAGGTAGTGCAACTCTGCCGAGCCTTAGGCCTGTACATAGTTAACGGTAGGTTCAGAGGGGACTCCCTAGGGAGACTCACATACTCCTCAACGCTTGGTCTAGTGTGGTGGACTATACAATCACTGACCTGGACCCCTGCGATATC
>NW_028225650.1:205000-220000 GCF_052327205.1 Somniosus microcephalus | reverse complement strand
TTTATCCCTCAATCAACGTAACAAAAACAGACGATCTGGTCATTATCACATTGCTGTTTGTGGGAGCTTGCTGTGCGCAAATTGGCTGCTGCGTTTCCTACATTACAACAGTGACTACACTTCAAAAAGTACTTCATTGGCTGTAAAGCGCTTTGGGACATCCGGTGGTCTCTAAATGCAAGTCTTTCTTTTCTTTTATAAAGGGGCAGGGGACTAGATTGAGGCAGCTCAAACTCATTACACACAGGACCCTAGCTGCTGGCAGAGGGATCCCTCCCATCGCTCTGAACTGGATTTGAAAGCAGATCCGAGAATTGAAAGTCCAGTGTCTAACGCCCGGCACCATGCAGTCTCCACGGTTTTTCCGCAAAAAAATAATCACACGCAAGATATATTTTACAGCCTAATAATAAATCAAGCTCACAAGCCCAATAGGAAAATAAAACATTAGAAAAACTTAAAAAGGGGAATGTACGCACTCATGTTACACAAGCTGGAGCATGTTACAAGGCAGTAACACATCAAAAGATCAGAGATCTGTCAAAAATCACAGCAGGGAAACGCAAGCAGCGTCAATGTAACCCAGCGATGCATTCAGTCCTTGAAACACCTTCGACATTGTTCTTTATTTATATGCAAGTACAAGCTGTGAAGGTGCTTCTATTATTTTCTGGCAAGTCGATTTTCTTTGCTTTGATAGCATTGCATATTAAGGTAGACTAAGACATCAGGTTAACACGAGCGAGTCTGTGATATGAACTGAATCAATACTGTGCGCAATAAAAAAAAATTATCTGGTTATTCATGTTATTGCTATGATTCTATGCAATGTTTCCTTTAATTTTTTTTGGGTGCGCAGCCCCTTTAATAGGCTCAAATCTGCACGAGCGCGGTTATTTCTATTGCAAAGCCAGCCTGCACGGGGCCTCCAGCGCGCTGCGCAGCCATGCAGCTTAACGGGAATATTGATTCTAGGATTGATCTATGCGGGGCGTTGCTTGTGCAGAATGGCTACGGCACAACAAAAATTAATTCACTGTGTGAAGGGCATCGAGAAACTGTCGTGGTGAGGCAATTGACAACTTTAATCGATAAAGATCACCGTCCAGGAAAATGTAAGTGTGTGAGTGTGTGAGCGTGAGTGCATCGGATGAGGATTGATCCTCATCCCTCCTTACACAGACTCGATCACCTTGTGACACTCAATATCTAGGCTCACACATAAAGACAGCCATCTGGACAAGGGGATCTGTTTTTAGTGATGTTGATTGAGGGATAAATATTGGCCAGGACACCGGGGAGAACTCCCCCTGCTCCTCTTCAAAATAGTGCCCGTGGGATCTTTTACGCCCACCCGAGAGAACAGACGGGGCCTCGGTTTAACATCTCTCATGAAAGACGGCACCTCCGACAGTGCAGCACTCCCTCAGTACTGCGCTGGGAGGGTCAGCCTAGCTTTTTGTGCTCAAGTCTCTGGAGTGGGACTTGAACCCACAACCTTCTGACTCCGAGGCGAGAGTGTGCTACCCACTGAGCCACGGCTGACACATTAGTTAGTTAATCTCATCCGAGATAGTGGTAGGGACGATATCATTGCCCTGACAGCTATGGGGAAGTCAGCCAGAGTTGCCGTTACGGATTACTGTCCAGTGATGACACTTTTTTATTTCCCCTTACTGCAAAGTGCACACGAGGACAGGTTTAGGCGCGGTTGTGATGGGTTACACGGCTGAATGGCTTGCTGACATTCACAGTTACGATGCATAGATGAAGAACAGCGGGGATCATTCCAGTACTGTGGGAGCACCTCCACCATACGGACTGCAGCGGTTCAAGAAAAAGGCTCACCACCACCTTCAGGGCAACTAGGGATGGGCAATAAATGTTGGCCTTGCCAGCAATGTTGCATCCTGAGAATAGATTTTTTTTTTTTTTTTTTTTTTTATAAAAAGTAGCCCGTTCTCACGGGTGCTGAGCCCCCTCCTCTACTCCCTCTTCACCCACGACTGTGTGGCTGTTAATGGTTCCAACACCATCATCAAGTTTGCGGATGACACCACGGTAGTAGGCCAGATCACCAACAACGATGAGTCAGCCTACAGGGAGGAGGTCCAGCATCTCGTGAAGTGGTGCGCCGATAACAACCTGGCCCTTAACACCAAGAAAACAAAAGAAATCATTGTGGACTTCAGGAAGTCCAAAGGCGGAAGTCACACCCCCATCCACATCAATGGGGCTGTGGTGGAAAGGGTGGACAGCTTTAAGTTCCTCGGAGTCCACATCACGGAAGACCTCTCCTGGTCCCTCAACACCTCCTCTCTGGTGAAGAAGGCCCAGCAGCGCCTATATTTCCTAAGGAGGCTGAAGGGATGTAATCTGTCGCCCCTGATCCTCTCTAACTTTTACCGCTGCACTATAGAGAGCATCCTGACAAACTGCATCACAGTATGGCATGGCAGCTGTAGCTACCAAAGCCCTGCAGCGGGTAGTCAAAACTGCCCAACGCATTACCGGCACCCGGCTACCGACCATAGAGCACATATACCAGAAACGCTGTCTACGGAGGTCACGGTCCATCATCAAAGACCCTACCCACTCCAGCCACAGTCTGTTCGCCCTCCTGCCATCTGGGAGACGCTACAGATGCATTCGCACCCGTACGACCAGATTTAGGAACAGCTTCTTTCCCAGGGCTGTCATCCTACTGAACTCCACAAATAAACTCTAAAGCCTGCACATCTGCCAATGCAATTTATTATGGCTATATTTATGTTAATATACTACAAGCCAAATGTATGTTGAATGTTTAAATGTCTTAATCCAAATGTACACTCTCGGGAGCCGCAAGCCTACATTTCGTTGTACTGCACTTGTGCACTAACAATGACAATAAAAGTTGATTTGATTTGATTTGATCAGAGTAGCTGTACTGTGAGCTGTGTAAATCTGGCACTTTCAGTTATAACTGCAAGCAATGTCCAGAGTGTAGTCAATCTGTAATAAAGGCGCTGCGCTTAATTGCATGAATGTTACTCTTTTCACCTCTCCCAATCTTTTTGCTTCCCCCCCCCCGCTACCCGATGCGGACTCTTGCTGGGGTCAGGGGTCAATGGGCTTCTGCTGCCTTGTGCTTCCGTGTCCTGGGGCCAATGTTTATCCCTCAACCAACACCACGAAAACAGATGATCCGGTCATTATCACACTGCTGTTTGTGGGAGCTTGCTGTGCGCAGGTTGGCAGCCGCGTTTCCTACGTTCCAACAGCGACTCCACTTCAGCAAGTACTCCCTTGGATGTAAAGCGCTTTGGGACGTTCTGAGGCAGTGAAAGGTGCTACAGAAATGTAAGTTTTTCTTTAACAAAAGACCAGGAATTGAATTTGGGATTAACTGGCTTCCGTGGCTCGTCACACGATACATTTCATAGAATCGTACCGCACAGGGGGGCCGCTCGGCCCATCGTGCCTGTGCCGGCTTTTTGAACGAGCTCTCCAGTTAGTGCCACTCTCCTGCTCCTTCCCATAACCCAGCAAATTTCTCCTTCTCAAGTAGTTATCCAACTCCCTTCTGAAACTTACTACTGAATCTGCTTCCATCGGCCTTTTCAGGCAGGGAATTCCAGATCATAACTAGCTGCGCCAAAAAAAAAATGCTCATTTCCCTTCAGGGTTTTGGCTAAAGATCTTGAATCTGTATCCTCTGGTTACTGACCCTCCTATCAGTGGAAACAGTTTCTCCCTACACTTATCAAAACCCCTCATAATTTTGAGCACCTTCTATTAAATCTCCCATTAGCTTGCTCTGCTCAAAGAACAACCCCAGCTTCCTCGAATCTTTGCCTAGTAAGAAACTAGCGGGCAGGAAATTGGACATGAGTCTAGGTTCGGAATGGTCATGGCCCTGTGGGTAGTGGAGTGGGCCCAGGGGCCGTGTAGCCTGGTTCTGCTCCTACTGTGTTCTAATTCTGTGTTAGATTTCAGGAGATGGTTTTATTCCTGTTCCTGGCTGGGGTGGAGATCGCCTTTACAGAAGGTAAGTACTGTGGAAAATATAGAGACAGAGTGATCTCCTGGAAGAATTTCAAATCGCCTAGATGGGTCGGAGAGGAATTTCCCAGATTTTTTTCTCCCAAATTGGCCATTGGGTCTTTATCTGGTTTTTCGCCTCTCCCGGGAGATCACATGGGTTCGGGTGGATGCAGAGTGATAGAAGATTTGAGGTTAGGATCAGATCAGCCATGATCTTATTGAATGGCAGAGCAGGCTCGAGGGGCTGATTGGCCTGCTCCTGCTCCTATTTCTTATGTTCTTATGTTATGTTCAAAGCTGCTGCATCAGAAATCACATTGGAACAGGAGGAGGCCCTTCAGCCCCTCGAACCTGTCCCACCATTCAACTAGATCATGGCTGATTCTCTCTCTCTCTCTCTCTCACACTCTCAATATATAATAATAGTCTTACCACCGACTGCATTTGAAGACTGTGTTTTCACCCCAGCTGTCTGACAGGATGGATACGGGTAGGTAGAAGCATTAACACCCATTTTCTTTGAACACACATGGCAAGAATCTCTTTAAGATGGTCTTCTTCCACTAGGCAAGGAACTTTCAGCTGTCTTGCTGACAGAGGACCATTACATTGCCTGAAGAACAGCTCCTGAGGAAAAAAAAAATTAAAAGAATTAGGTGATTTCCTCGACATCGACTATCCTTTGGTCTACTCAACCACTTCAAGTAACCACAAGGCCCAGAGTTCAAACAACCAAAGTCCCATCAGCATGGTGGCATAGTGGTTAGCACTGTTGCCTCACAGCGCCAGGGACCCGGGTTCAAATCCGGCCTCGGGTGACTGTGTGGAGTTTGCACATTCTCCCCGTGTTTGCGTGGGTTTCCTCCGGGTGCTCCGGTTTCCTCCCACAGTCCAAAGATGTGCGGGTTAGGTTGATTGGCCATGATAAAAAAAAAAATTTTTTAATTGGCCCTTAGTGTTAGGGGGGGATTAAATACGTGGGGTTACGGGGATAGGGCTTGGGTGGGATGGCTGTCGGTGTAGGGACCGGGTGCTAGGGTTTGGATGATCAGCCATGATCTCGTTGAATGGCGGAGCAGGCTCGAAGGGCCGAATGGCCTACTCCTGCTCCTATCTTCTATGTTTCTATCAAATGGGTGTTCTTCTTTAGAAAATAGATTAATTCCTGGGATGAGAGGGCTGTCCTAGGAGGAGAGATTGAGCCGATACTCTCTGGAGTTTAGAAGAAATGAGAGGTGATCTCATTGAAACATACAGGATTCTGAGGGGGATTGACAGGGTAGATGCTGAGAGGTTGTTTCCCCCTGGCTGGAGAGTCTAGAACGAGGGGGCACAGTCTCAGGATAAGGGGTCGGCCATTTAGGACTGAGATGAGGAGGAATTTCTTCACTCAGAGGGCGGTGAATCTTTGGAATTCTCTGCCCCAGAGGGCTGTGGAGGCTCAGTCGTTGAGTATATTCAAGGCTGAGATCGATAGATTTTTGGACTCTCGGGGAATCAAGGGATATGGGGATCGGGCGGGAAAGTGGAGTTGTGGTCGATGATCAGCCATGATCTTATTGAATGGCGGAGCAGGCTCGAGGGGCCGAATGGCCGACTCCTGCTCCCAATTCTTATGTTCTTATGAAGGAATGTAATATTTAGTGTAAAGTTGCACACTGTAGCACAGTTTGAATCTTTTATTTAAGCTGGTATTAATAAAACAGCAAATAGAAACATAGAAGATAGGAGCAGGAGTAGGCCATTCGGCCCCTCGAGCCTGCTCCGCCATTTAATGAGATCATGGCTGATCATCCAAATTCAGTACCCTGTCCCTGCTTTCTCCCCAGATCCCTTGATCCCTTTAGTCTTAAGAAATATATCCAACTCCTTCTTGAATATATTATAATGAATTGACCTCAACTGCCTTTTGTGGTAGAGAATTCCACAGGTTCACCACTCTCTGGGTGAAGAAATTCCTCCTCATCTCAGTCCTAAATGGCTTACCCCTTATCCTTAAGACTGTGACCCCTGGTTCTGGACTCCCCCGCCATCGGGAACATCCTTCCTGCATCTAGTCTGTCTAGTCCCGTTAGAATTTTATAAGTTTCAATGAGATCCCCTCTCATTCTTCTAAACTCCAGCGAATATAAGCCCAATCGACCCAATCTCTCCTCATACGTCATTCCTGCCATTCCAGGTATCAGTCTGGTGAATCTTCGCTGCACTCCTCCATGGCAAGAACATCCTTCCTCAGATAAGGTGACCTGCTCAACATTTCTCCCTCAACCAACCAGCCCCACTAAAAACAGACTAACTAGTCATTTATCATCTGCTATTGTGGGACCTTGATGTGCACAAATTGGCTGCCATGTTTGCCAAGATAGCTCAGCATCCAAGCAGACAGTGCCTGTACCACTAAAGCCATTCAGATACCGCTAGCACTAATCTCTTGAGCAAGAAAAAGGAGACCGTGTTCCAGACAAATCTGCACTCCTTTTGTTACCATTAAGAGAGAGAGAGATAAAAGCAGCAACAAAGGATTGGTTTCACCCAACGTCACAGCCGAGAAGCTGCGTGCTCCATTTTAATCACAGAATTTTCCAGGATTAATTTATAACAGCACCTCTCTGGCGCCAGGACTAGAAGAAGAAAAAAAAAAATGGAAATAAAACCGAAATACAACAATATTGAACATGAAAAGCATCCCTTTGATCTTTTCAACATGCAGGTGTCCACTTTAACATCTGGCTTGGCTTTGTGCCCGCACAAGTCTGCACTGCATAATCAGCACACAATAAAAATACCGCGCTTCACTTGTTAGTGCCAAATTAGATTACCACCACACAGCATAGATGGGGGTAGATGGACATTATTTAAAAATCTTGCGTGGGACACATGCTTCCGTGGTCAGAATTTTCAGTTAATACTCCCCCCCCCACTGTAAATTGCTATGTCAACAGTCAGGCTGTAGCTGCAGGTTCTGGCCTCTAGGTGGCTCTGCGGAGCAAATTTCTCTCACCTTAATTCCATTGGAAGAAATAAAGACTTGAATTTCTATAGCGCCTTTCACAACCACCGGATGTCACAGGAAGCTCTACAGCCAATGAATTGAAGTGTGGTCACTGTTGTAATGTAGGAAGCGCCAATTTGCGCACAGCAAGCTCCCACAAACAGCAACGTGATAATGACCAGTTCATCGGTTTTTAGTGATGCTGATTGAGGGATAAATATAGGCCCCAGGACACCGGAGAGAAGGCCCCTGCTCTTCTTCGAAAGAGTGCCCGTGGGATCTTTTATGTCCACCTGAGAGAGCAGACCGAGCCTCCAACAGTGCAGCACTCACTCAGTAATGCACCGAGTGTCAGCCGAGGTTTTTGTGCTCAAGTCTCTGGAGTGGGACTTGAACCCACAACCTTCTGACTCAACAGGAGAGGCTGCTACCCACTGGGCTGACACAAAGCCACCTTGTATATATATATTTTTTTAAAAACACACACACACACACACACACACACATTCATCAGCTGCCAATGGGCAACGCCATGGGAAACTTACTAGTATGTAATAGATATCCTCCGCTGGGATAAGGGAACTGAAGATAGGGGCAGAAATACTGGGAGCCCGCTCACGGACAGCAGTCTCCCAGAATCCCAATTCAAATAATGCCAATATGAAAGCATATGATTTCAATAAAGTGAAATGATCTGCGTGTGAAACATACTGGTGGGAGAACTCTCATAGGATGATACAGCACAGGAGGTCATTCGGCCCATCATGCCCGCTCTTTGAAAGAGCTCTCCAATTAGTCCCACTCCCCCCGCCCCTTCCCCATATTCCTGCAAATTTTTCCTTTTCAAGTTTAGATCAAATTCCCTTTTGAAAGTTATTATTGAATCTGCTTCCGCCGCCCTTTCAGGCAGCGCGTTCCAGAACACAACTCGCTGCGTAAAAAAGAAATTTAATTGTCATCTCCCCTTTGGTTCTTTTGCCAATTATCTTAAATGTGTCTCCTCTGGTTACCGACCCTCCTGCCAGTGGAAACAGTTTCTCCCCATTTACTTGATCAAAACGTTATGATTTCAATAAAGTGAAATGAGCTGCATGTGAAGCTTTCATACTGTGTCCACCGGAACAGGGAAAAGCAGCCAGCAGGAGAACTCTCACTCCTTCAAAACTTGGGATGGTGCCTCGAGAGGGTATTTTGAGCTGCACACAAGTAATGTGAAACACTAGTGTTTAAAGGTCTTCCACTTGCAGGAGAAGCAACAGGGGTGAATTATCATTGAGCAATCTTAAAAAAAAATGTATTAACTATAAATGTGCTTGTTTGCCCCTCCCCCAGTGCACATCAGGAAATACGTCAAGTGACAAGGCCCAATAATAAATCAATGGCACTTAGCACACTGGCTGGCTGCCAGGACAGTCACTGCCAGCAAGTAAATAGGATCCAAAATTGAAAAAAAGCCATAACCATGAACTCAACAATATACATCAGATACTGTGTCACTGTGATATTAGGTGCAAAGCACTGGCAAAATCTTATAGGAAAAAACCGCACTCAAGTCAACTGTTTACATGTTACTCGATACCCGTCTGACGCTCTCACATGATTGCGTCAGAGCGCTCCCGCTTTTAGTGACAGACATATCCTCACCTTCATTTCACCCCAGTTTTATGCAGCGCAGAAGGATCTCGCAGACGTGACCGATGTTTAGAAGGACAAAAAAATCCATCAGTGTACAGCTGTCACAGGACAGTTTAAAAAAAAAAAAAAATTCAGGCGGCACATCATTTTACTTTTAATAAGGGCCTGGTGACTACACCAACCTGTGAATCACACCAACTGTAGTAACGTTTCAATGGTGACACCACTACAGCCTGACAAAGACTTTAGTCTGCGCGGCTGGAAAATATTTAAGGCGACAGCGCACGTGATTTCGAGGAGACAGCAGCGCACATTACTGAAAAGCACTAGGGACTGTACAGCAAGTAAAGGCAATTTAATTTTAGGGGTTGATGGCTTTCAATAAATCCAGCTTCTCGTGTTTTATGGGGTCATCTGTTCTACAGTATCATCGGAAACACTTTGATTAAAACTGCTGTTTTATTACTGACTGCTGACCATCCATAATGCTGCAGGAAGGGATGGGGGGGTTGGGTGGTCTAGACAGTGTCTGGCTCAGCTGTGGATGCTTCCAGTATTTGGAAGCAAAATTGCTACTGTGAAATTGCTAGTCAAACAGCAACTGGGGGCTTAAGAGATGTAATTTTGTTGTAAGCGCAAAGCACCCTCCTCCTTCATTAAAGTTCTTTATTTAAAAGTATTGATGGGTGGTGTCAGTCGTGGCTCAGTGGGCAGCACCCTCGCCTCAGTCAGAAGGTTGCGGGTTCAAGACCCACTCCAGGTTGAGCACATAAATCCAGGCCGACACTCCCAGTGCAGTACTGAGGGAGTGCCGCACTGTCGAAGGTTCCTTCAGAAAAGACGTTAAACTGAGGCCCCGTCTGCCTTCTCAGGTGGGCATAAAAGATCCCACGGCAACTATTCCGAAGAGGAGCAGGGGGAGTTCTCCCCGGTGTCCTGGGGCCAATATTTATCCCTCAACCAACATCACTAAAACAGATGATCTGGTCATTATCACCTTGCTGTGCGCAAATTGGCTGCCGCGTTTCCTACATTACAACAACGACTACACTTCAAAAAGTACTGCATTGGATGGAGGTCGTGAAATTCTATTATATTTAAACAAAGACTTGCATTTATATAATAAGAACTTATTTAACTAAAACAGTAAGGTATTAATCCCTTTAATCAATGCGATTTACTCGACCTCATCTCCGGGCTCAGCTGAATGATAAACACGTGCCGGTCACTGTACTGGGCTCTGACTGGGAAATGGAAGCTGCCGAAAACAGTAACCCTGTAAACTGCAGTCCTGGATTATTTTTCTATGTTGTTGTTGTAACGCGATGGTGGACATCCCACACCCGTCGCTCTTCACTGCCTACAGCCGTTTCAAGTGCACTCACCCCAGCTGTTTTATCGGAAACTGGAGCAAGTGTCTTTATATGCATTAGCATTATGTTGCCTAGTTGGATGGGGCAGGAAGGGACAGGGTACTGACAGTGCCTTCCTATTTGCTAGCAGTGACATCCCTCACATCCAGGAGTGCAAAGATCCACCAGGGTGGCACACAGACCATTCATTCTCTTGCAATCTGGGTCTGAATTCAGCCTAGCCTAGACTGACGGGATAAAATTCTCACCCGTTTGTAGCTTCAAGGCAACCTCACGATTTGACTTTGGACATAGTCTCAAGTGCTTTCCAAGGACATTCTTCTAGCACCTCTCAGACAGGATACAGGAAACAGTTTGTCGTCTGAGTCAATCCCTGCCACCCCTTTAACCTCCACCTTCTCTCTTTCATCTTCACTGCGGTCAGGGTTATTCTTAAAACTTTTCCACTCCTGTTCCTTCTAACCTACAAATACCTCATCCTACGCAAATTTTCCTCCTCCCTATTGTGCCGAGAACCAGGCTTGTCACAGAGCATCAAACGACTTGCCTCGCTCAATTTTTCCTACCTCCGAAGGACTGCACACTTAAAACCCGAAGCCTGCTGCCAACTAGTCACTACTTCATGATTTATCTCATCTCTTTTATTCTTTTCAACCTTGGTGTCCTTCACTATGAGCCCTGGCCGTTCAATTTAACAGTCGATGACTCCAGGTGGAACAGACAAATCACTATCCCAGCTAGGAAACAACAATTTTATAAGCCTTACTAAAAAAGTCATTTGTGGCTTCTCCGTAATATGGAGTGAAATACGAGTCTGATTGCAGCTCACTCTTTTCTTACTGCTGGCTGCAAGGCTACTACACAAATGAGTTTGGGCAGACTCAAACCCACTGGATTACAGCACAAATTGGCAGTCTAACTCAGACACTACGGCTGGTGTGGGAAACTTTCCATTTGTACTGTTGCAGATGTTCCACTTCGGTTAATGTTAACATTGCTGGAGCAGGGTGGTGGATACTTTATGCCATCTAACCCCCTGCTGTGCAGAGGCGATGCAGGGGGGAAAAAGGCCTTTCTCCACTTACAAGAGAGGCAGAGAGAGAGAGACAGACAGAGAGACAGAGACAGAGAGAGAGACGGAGAGAGAGAGGCAGAGAGAGAGAGGCAGAGAGAGAGAGGCAGAGAGAGAGAGGCAGAGAGAGAGAGGCAGAGAGAGAGAGGCAGAGAGAGAGAGGCAGAGAGAGAGAGGCAGAGAGAGAGAGGCAGAGAGAGAGAGGCAGAGAGAGAGAGACACAGAGAGAGAGACACAGAGAGAGAGACACAGAGAGAGAGACACAGAGAGAGAGACACAGAGAGAGAGACACAGAGAGAGAGACAGAGAGAGAGAGACAGAGAGAGAGAGACAGAGAGAGAGAGAGACAGAGAGAGAGAGAGAGACAGAGAGAGACACAGAGAGAGAGAGACACAGAGAGAGAGAGACACAGAGAGAGAGAGACACAGAGAGAGAGAGACACAGAGAGAGAGAGACACAGAGAGAGAGAGACACAGAGAGAGAGAGACACAGAGAGAGAGAGACACAGAGAGAGAGAGACAGAGAGAGAGAGAGAGACAGAGAGAGAGAGACAGAGAGAGAGAGACAGAGAGAGAGAGACAGAGAGAGAGAGAGACAGAGAGAGAGAGAGACAGAGAGAGAGAGAGAGACAGAGAGAGACAGAGAGAGAGAGAGACAGAGAGAGAGAGAGTCTTCCCCAACGTCTACCTGGCCCATCATCCAAACATCAACACAAGGGACCTCTATGACGAAATACATCTACTCAAACAGCGGATGTGGGTCTTTGCAAAAAACCTCATAAACACTGCCAAAAGACGCAGCCCTCCCACCCCCTCTACCATTGGGAGCCGTAACCCAAACAGGACCACCAATGTCCCCCACCCCCCTTTACAAAACCAACAACAGAACCGTGCTTTTATACCTGACCCAAGACCCCCCTCTAGACCACAGACTGTAGACCAAGAACTGAGAAAGATCATGACGATGCTGAACAGCCTGATAGAAAGCCGGAGAAATTATTAATATTGTTATTTATCATTATCATTATTGTTATCTTATCAGTATTATTACTACTATTAGATAGATATATGTGCATGCCTCATGAAATTTATACTAAATCATCATTTAGCATTATAGAAAATAGTGTTTCCACACTCATCCCACAAAATAGGTCCATTTTATTTCGTTTTATTGAACTATATAAATGCGTTCTTTCCACATAAGCTGCTGGAATATCCAGGGCCTCCGCTCCTCAACTTTTGGGATGAAGAGTACAGACCCTGAATTCCTAAAAGCTATAAAAGACATTGATATAATTGTGTTAACAGAAACATGGTGCCAAAAGGACATGCCGACCCACTGTCCCCCAATGTACCATGAAATTATTGTGCCTTCAGTAAAGAACATTAAGACACGCAAGGGCAGAACCTCCGGGGGAATCCTGGTGTGGTATAAAGGAGAACTGAACAAACACATCTCACCGATAAAACAGGGAAAATCACACGTATGGCTAAAATTAGATAAAAATATAGGAATAGCAAAAAACGATGTTTACTTATGTGCGATCTACATACCTCCAATAGAATCGCCATATTTTGAAGAGGAGATATTTGACACTCTCCACATGGAAATCAGCCATTTCCAGGCCCAAGGAAAGGTGCTACTATGTGGGGACCTAAATGCAAGGACAGGATGTGAACCTGACTTCATAGACCCACAGGGCAACAACCATGTGTTTGGCCAGACCCCTCTATATGTCACACCAGCCATCGCAAACCGAAACAACCTCGATTGTGAAATAAATAAAAGCGGTAGGGAGGTAGTGCAACTCTGCCGAGCCTTAGGCCTGTACATAGTTAACGGTAGGTTCAGAGGGGACTCCTTAGGGAGACTCACATATTCCTCAACTCTTGGGTCTAGTGTGGTGGATTATACAATCACTGACCTGGACCCCTGCGATATCAACGCATTCACTGTCAGGCAGCAATCCCCCCTCTCAGACCATAACCAAATAAATGTGTACCTTAAACTTTCTGCCCAAACTACAGACACAAAAAAGGAACCCAGTAAGCTACATAAAATAAACCAGACATACAGATGGGCCCCAGACAGTGGAGATAAATTCATCACAGCACTAAATTCACCTGATCTCACAAGTAAAATTTCAAAATTTAAAGAAAATCTATATGAGATCACCAGAGATGGGGTAAACATGGCCATAGAGGATATAAATATGATCTTTCATGAGGCAGCTGTAAAAGCCGACCTCGTGAAACAGAAGAGGAAGAGTCACAAAAGACAAAATAAAAATAAGAAATGGTTTGACCACGAATGCAAAAATGCCAGAAAAGACCTGAGAAAAATATCAAACCAAAAGCATCGCCAACCAAACAATCCGGACCTACGTACTAGATACAATGAAACCCTCAAAAGATATAAACACACCATTAGGAACAAAACACAAAACTATACCCACAAAATACTAGAAGAAATTGAAAACTCCACCAACCCAAAACAATTCTGGGAAATGTGGAATAACCTGAGTACAACACAATTGCAAGCATTACCAATCCAAGATGGCGACATCTGGAGAACACATTTTGAAAACCTCTACAAAGACATCCCAATAAACGAAACAAACCCAAGTCAACATCAGGTCACAGAAAAACTCCACACATTAGAAGCAACAATCAAAGACAACCAAAACCCTCTAGACTCCCCAATCACATGGAAAGAAATGGCCACAAAAACAAAATCTCTCCACCTAAAGAAAGCCTGTGGCCCAGACAACATCAAAAATGAAATGCTCAAGTTCAGCAATATGGAGATGCAGGGTGCGGTACTCAAATTATTCAACATCATATTACGTTCAGGCTGTTTTCCCGATATCTGGTGCCAAGGACTAATCTCCCCCATATATAAAAGTGGAAACAAATCAGACCCAAATAACTACCGCGGCATCTGTGTCAACAGTTGTCTAGGGAAGTTATTCTGCAGTATTCTAAATAGTAGATTACTTGATTTTCTTAACAAACATAATATCCTCAGAAAAAACCAAATAGGCTTTCTTCCAAAACACCGCACCGCCGACCATATCTATACCCTTCACACCCTCATTGAAAAACATATACACCAAACAAAAAATGGGAAAATATTCGCCTGTTTCATCGACTTCAAGAAAGCCTTTGACTCTATATGGCACGAAGGGCTCTATTATAAACTTCTTCAATGTGGAATAGGGGGCAAAGTCTATGACCTTATTAAATCAATGTATCTGAAAAACAAATGCGGGGTCAAAATTGGAGACAAACGCACCGATTTCTTCACCCAGAGAAGAGGCGTCCGGCAGGGCTGCAATTTGAGCCCGACCCTGTTCAACATATACATAAATGAATTAGCAGACATGCTGGAGCAAAGCGAGTCACCAGGTCTCCGTCTCCTGGATGGAGAAGTGAAATCCCTGTTCTATGCGGACGACCTGGTTCTGCTGTCTCCCCACAGAACAGGGATTACAGCATACAACAACTAGACCTACTCGACAAATACTTGCCAAAATTGGGCTCTAACAGTAAATCTAAAGAAAACCAACATCATGATTTTTCAAAAAAGGCCCAGATGTCAGGAAAACAAATACCAGTTTTACCCTCAGTGATATCACTATAGGACACACTATGAGCTACACCTACCTTGGTCTAACTATTACAGCATCAGGGAGCTTCAGCATAGCAGTGAATGCACTAAAAGAAAAAGCCCGAAGAGCCCTATATGCAATAAAAAGAAAATTCTACAACATCCAAATCCCAATCAAAATCTGGCTCAAAATATTTGACAGCATAATCCTGCCCATTGCACTGTACGGTAGTGAAGTATGGGGCCCGCTAAATCACCAAAGCTACACTAAATGGGAAAAACATACAATAGAA